>NC_091296.1:3922824-3970324 GCF_038502225.1 Cherax quadricarinatus | reverse complement strand
AGACCCTTGGCTGTCTTCAAGACCCCTGGCTGTCTTCAAGACCCCTGGCTGTCTTCAAGACCCCTGGCTGTCTTCAAGACTCCTGGCTGTCTTCAAGACCCCTGGCTGTCTTCAAGACCCCTGGCTGTCTTCAAGACCCCTGGCTGTCTTCAAGACCCCTGACTGTCTTCAAGACCCCTGACTGTCTTCAAAAAGGCGCTGGACAGGCACCTAAGTCAGTACCTGACCAGCCGGGCCGTGGTTCATACGTCGGTTAACGTGCGGCCATTAGTAACAGCTTGGTTGATAAGGCCCTGATCCACCACGAGGCCTGGTCATCCACCAGGCCTCGGGGGGCTATGATCCCCGAAACCCTCTCCAGGTATACTCCAGGTAGGTATACCGTTATTGAAACAATACAATACTGTGACTACAACAATACTGTGACTACAACAATACTGTGACTACAACAATACTGTGACTACAACAATACTGTGGCTACAATAATAGAACAAGAATAAACAGAAACAAAAGGGAATCAAATTGAGAAAATAGGTAAATGACGAGAGAGAGAGAGAGAGAGAGAGAGAGAGAGAGAGAGAGAGAGAGAGAGAGAGAGAGAGAGAGAGAGAGAGAGAGAGAGAGAGAGAGAGAGAGAGAGAGAGAGAGAGGTAATTGGCCAGCCCTGTGCTCTGAGCTCGCCACCACCGACTGGAATGCTCTTCTCCAATGGGATGTTGACAACCAAGTGAAAGCCTTCACTGGACACATCCTTAATCTACAACAAGAACACATTCCTCACCGGCAATATGTGACGAAGCCTACAGATCAGCTTTGGTTTGGCTTTCGTTGTAGAGAGGCTGCTACTGCTAAGTACAAAGCATGGCGAAGGTATAAGAGACATCCTACCACCTATAACAGGAACTTGCACATGCAAGCCTGTCGGCATATGGGTGACGTTCAAAAGTGGGCCATTGCTAAATGGGAGGTGGACACTAAAAGAAAGCTAGCATCAGGTAGGGTAGGCTCCAAAACCTGGTGGTCCCTGGTCAAGGACAGACAAGGTTATCTGCCTGATGAGTTCATTCCACCTCTAAATCGACAGGATGGGACCACCTCTACTAGTAGTCAAGAGAAGGCGGACCTCTTTGCTGAACACTTTGCTACCAAAATGCAAGTTCCTGATCCAGCAAGGGACCCTCCTTGGCTAGCTGCAAGAACTGTGTCAAAACTGTCAGTGGTGACAATAAGGCAGGAGGAGGTGCATTTCCTTCTTAAATCGCTTGACCAAGAAAAGGCTGTGGGCCCAGACAAGGTGAGCCCAAGATTGTTGAGATGTGCAGACCAGCTAGCAGCACCTCTAACTCGCATCTTTCAGCACTGCCTAGTACAGTGTAAATGGCCCTCTCTATGGAAAGAGGCAAATGTAGTCCCTGTTCACAAAAAGAAGAGCAGAGCAGAAATCAGCAACTACAGACCAGTGTCACTCCTGTCAATCACTGGTAAGATCCTTGAGACAATAATCTCAAGACAAATGACAGAGTTTTTTGACTACCACTCACTACTTTGTCATCGTCAATATGGCTTCAGGAAAGGTTACTCTGCTGCTGATCTGTTGTTAAACCTCTCCACTAAGTGGCACCAGTCACTGGATGAATCCAAAGTCAGCTGTGTGGTAGCACTGGACATTGCTGGCGCTTTCGACCGGGTGTGGCACCAGGGCCTCTTAGCAAAACTTCAAGCACTGGAAATTGCAGGCTCTACGCTATGTCTCCTCAGTGATTACCTTCATGGTAGATCTCTAAGTGTAGTTCTCAATGGAACGGAATCAGCAAGACATCCTATTGGGGCAAGCGTTCCACAAGGAAGCGTGCTGGGTCCATTGTTATGGAATGTCTACTTCAACGACCTTCTTCATCTCATCCCAGAATCACATGCATATGCAGACGACTGTACACTGACATTCGCTTATCCAAGAGAAGAAATGCCAGCTGCTCTAAGCTACATCAATCACCAGCTGAGAGCTATATCAGCTTGGGGAAATAGATGGCAAGTAACATTTGCACCTGAGAAAACGCAAATGATGATTGTCTCTAGGCACCATGATGGTAATGCTGGTGCAGTAGTAAGGATGAATGGGAGGATGTTGGCACCTGGAGAAGAAGTTGATATCATTGGGGTGAAATTTGACTCCAAACTAACCATGAAGAACCATGTTGTAAATCTTGCAAACAAGGCAGCCAGGAAGCTTACAGCACTTCGCCGTATCTCGCATCTGCTTGACAGTAGGGGTTGGAAGATCCTGTACGAGGCACAAGTACGCTCGCACCTTGAGTATGCTCCACTTTCTTGGTTTGCCTGCCCCCCCTCTCATCTGCGACTGCTTGACAGAGTAGAGAACAGAGCAAGACGTCTCATCTCTCGCCTGGACCCATCCTGGACAGATCTGTCATTTCAGCAGAGCCTTCAACATAGGAGGGATGTGGGTGGCCTTACTGTTATGTACAAGGCCAATATTGTCAAAATACCACACTTGGATCCACTTCGAGGACAGCGTGAAACAAGCTTTTATGCCACAAGACGGGCAGAAAGCAGCAACTTCACTCTGGCTGTACCCTTCTCCAGAACTTCACTCCATCTGAGATCATACATACCCAGGATGACTCGAGTATGGAACACATTCGTACAGCATAATGATGTCAACGAGATAAAGTCAGTTGATCAAATGAAAATGCTGGCCCACAGATGGCTCCAACTTCATCCTGTCCCGTACTTGTATGTCTCATAACAATAAAAATGCTTTCAAATGAACTGATGTAGGTAACAGCTCTTAGCTTGCCAATAAAGTTAGGAATCCTTAACCTGTAAATAGCTGTCAATAAAGCTAGGGATCCTTAACCTTGTCAAACCCTGTGTAAAAAAAAAAAAAGACAGACAGACAAGAGAGAAGGAGAGTGAGAGAGAGAGAGTAGGAGAGAGAGAAGGAGAGAGAGAGAGAGAGAGAGAGCGAGAGAGAGAGAGAGAGAGAGAGAGCGAGAGAGAGAGAGAGACAGACAGATAAGATAAGATAAGATTTCGTTCGGATTTTTAACCCCGGAGGGTTAGCCACCCAGGATAACCCAAGAAAGTCAGTGCGTCATCGAGGACTGTCTAACTTATTTCCATTGGGGTCCTTAATCTTGTCCCCCAGGATGCGACCCACACCAGTCGACTAACACCCAGGTACCTATTTGCTGCTAGGTGAACAGGACAACAGGTGTAAGGAAACGTGTCGAAATGTTTCCACCCGCCGGGAATCTAACCCTGACAGTGGTGTTGTGTACATGATCAAATGTAGAGATTTGAGAAACAGGGCTCAAGAGCTAGAGCTCAACACACATAAACACACGAGCCCTGCTTATATACATGCGAAGTATATATACTGTGACCGGCAGCTCGACCAGACATACAACTTTCACTGATGGTGGTGGTGGTGGTGGTAGTAGTGGTGGTGGTGGTAGTGGTGGTGGTGGTAGTGGTGGTAATGGTGGTGGTACTAGCGGTGGTAGTGGTGATGGTAGTGGTGGTGGTAGTAGTGGTGGTGATGGTAGTGGTGGTAGTAGTGGTGGTGGTGGTAGTAGTGGTGGTGGTGGTAGTGGTGGTGGTGGTAGTGGTGGTGGTGGTAGTGGTGGTAGTGGTGGTGGTGGTGGCAGTGGTAGTAGTGGTGGTGGTGGTAGTGGTAGTAGTGGTGGTGGTAGTAGTGGTGGTGGTGGTGGTAGTTGTGGTAGTGGTGGTGGTGGTGGTAGTGATGGTCGTGGCAGTGGTGGTGGTAGTGATGGTGGTAGTGGTGGTGGTGGTAGTGGTGGTGGTGGTGGTGATGGTGGTGGTGGTAGTGGTGGTGGTGATGGTGGTGGTAGTGGTGGTGGTGGTGGAAGTAGTGGTGGTAGTGGTGTTGGCATTAGTGGTGGTGGTAGTGGTGGTGGTGGTAGTGGTGGTGGTAGTAGTGGTGGTACTGGTGGTGGTGGTGGTAGTAGTGGTGGTGGTGGTAGTGGTGGTGGTGGTAGTGGTGGCATGTGGCGGTGGCAGTGGTGGTAGGTAGTGGTGGTGGTGGTAGTGGTGGTGGTGGTAGTGGTGGTGGTGGTGGTGGTGGTGCAGGTGTGGTGGTAGGTAGTGGTGGTAGTGATGGTGGCAGTAGCATGGTAGGTGGTGGTGTAGGTCTGAGGTGGTGGTAGTGGTGGTGGTAGGTGGTGGTGGTGGTGGTAGGCAGTGGGGTGGTGGTAGGTAGGTGGTGGTAGTAGGTGGGGTGGTAGTGGTGGAGGTGGTGGTAGGTGGTAGGTGGTGGTGGTGGTGGTGGTGGAGTGGTGGAGGGGTAGCAGTAGTGGTGGTGGTAGTAGTGGTGGTGGTAGGTAGTGGTGGTGGTAGGTAGTGGGGTGGTAGGTGGTGGTGGTAGTAGTAGTAGGTGGTGGTGGTAGGTAGTGGTGGTGTAGGTGGTGGTGGTGTAGTGGTGTGGTGGCAGTGAGTGGTGGTGGTGGTGGCAGTAGTAGTGGGGTGGTGGTGGTGTAGTAGTGGTGGTGGTAGTAGTAGTGGCAGTAGGTAGTGGTAGCAGTGGGTGGTGGTGGTAGTAGTGGTGGCAGGTAGTGGCGGTAGTCAGTAGGTGGTGGTGGTAGGTAGTAGTGGTGGTAGGTAGTAGTGGTAGGTGGTAGGTGGTGGTGGTAGGTGGTAGGTATGGTAGTGGTGGTGTAGTGGTGGTAGTGGTGGTGGTGGTGGTAGTGGTGGTGGTGGTAGTAGGGTGGTGGTGGTAGTATGGTGTAGGTGGTGGTGGTGGTAGGTGTAGGTATAGTAGTAGGTGGTGGTAGTAGTGATGGTGGGTAGTGGTAGGTGGTGGTAGTAGTGGTGGTGGTGGATGTGGTAGCTGGTGGTGGTGGTGGTAGTGGTAGGTCAGGTATGGCAGGTGGCAGTAGGTGGTAGGTAGTAGTGGTGGTGGTAGTAGGTGGTCAGGTGGTAGTAGTGGTGGTGGTATAGGTGGTGGTAGGCGGTGGTGTGTGGTGGTGGTAGGGTGGTGGTAGGTGGTAGGTGGTGGTGGTAGTGGTGGTGGTGGTAGGTGGTGGTGGTAGGTAGTGGTGGTGGATGGTAGGTGTAGTGGTGGTGGTGGTAGGTAGTAGTGGTGGTGGTGGTAGTAGTGGTATGGTGCTAGTAGTGTGGTGGTGGTACTAGGTGGTGGTAGTGGTGGTGGTGGTAGGGGTGGTGGAGGTGGTAGGTGGTAGTGGTGGTGGTAGGTAGTAGGTGGTGGGGTAGTAGGTGGTGGTGGTAGTAGGTGGTGGTGGTAGTAGTGGTGGTGGTGGTAGTAGTGGTGGTGGTAGTAGTGGTGGTGGTAGTAGGTGGTGGTGGTAGGTGGTGGTGGTTGTTGTGGTGGTGGTGGTTGTTGTGGTGGTGGTGGTAGTAGTGGTGGTGGTGGTAGTAGTGGTGGTGGTGGTGGTAGTGGTGGTGGTGGTAGTAGTAGTGGTGGTGGTGGTAGTAATGGTGGTAGTGGTAGTAGTGGTGGTGGTAGTGGTGGTGGTGGTAACCTAACTACCACCAAAAACACTATGAGATATGAGGAGGTCAGTCCCTCAGCTGAGGGACTGACCACCTCATCTCTACAAGGCTGATAGACTGATTACCTCTTGATTTCACTACTACGACAGCTGC
This sequence comes from Cherax quadricarinatus, assembly GCF_038502225.1. NCBI lineage: Eukaryota > Metazoa > Arthropoda > Malacostraca > Decapoda > Parastacidae > Cherax > Cherax quadricarinatus. The sequence goes on along the minus strand of NC_091296.1, from coordinate 3,964,678 downwards.
CTCTGTATTTGACTGAAGAAGATTGAGACACTTATGCAGCATATGGGAATCTTTATTCAGGAAACGTTTCGCCACACAGTGGCTTCATCAGTCCATTACAAAGAGGAAGGCGTAAGGAGAGGAGGAGTATGAGGTAATCAGTCCCTCAGCCTGGAGTCGATGTGTTCAGTCCATCAATCTTGTAGATTGATGCTGCATAAGTGTCTCAATCTTCAACTTGTCGGTTTTTCAAACCATTCATCACACACTTGACTGAAGAAGCCTACTGTGTAGGCGAAACGTTTCAAAAAGATACCCAAGTGTTGCACAAGAATATTTTGTATCAGTATCAATATTTACTTAAGAGCTTGTATGGGCCAGTAGGCCTTCTGCAGTGTTCCTCCCTTCTTAAGTTCTTATGTTAAGAGTCTTAATTAAATCTGACCATCTTAGTAAAGTATGTAACTCACTGACAGGGTCAATGTACATGACTTTCTCTCACGGGCGAGTCGTTCACTTTCTCCCCCTTGCAACAGTCACTTTCTAACCTCGCCTTCACTTAGCAACTTGCAAGTGTACCGTTGCTCGGTCGCTAGCGCAATCACCTCATACACTCAGGTCCGGGGTTCGATCCCCGGTACGGCTGCAAACATTAGGACGTGTTTCCTTAAAACACCTCCTATCCATGTTCACCTAGCAGTAAAATAGGTACCTGGGTGTTAGTGGACTGGTGTGGGTCGCATCCTGGGGACAAAACTGACCTAATTTGCCCTAATAATTAGCATAGCAAGGGGTTTTCTATATAGTAGTATGTCATTGATGTCAGCTATGGTCTGTATAAGTTGCATCATTACTATATTAAGTGTGCAAGACAGGTTCTAGCTTTTAGTGCAGGGTGGTTGACTGGTTGAGGGGGGGGAGGAGGTAATTAAAGTCTAGCTGCTGCAGGAGGGTCATTAAGGCTGCAGGTCACCTGTACACCACCAGTCAAGATGCTTGATATTGTGATTAATGTAACCTACCAGTGTATATACACTGACAGACATACACCTCTCAGTGTATATACACTGACAGACATACACCTCTCAGTGTATATACACTGACAGACATACACCTCTCAGTGTATATACACTGACAGACATACACCTCTCAGTGTATATACACTGACAGACATACACCTCTCAGTGTATATACACTGACAGACATACACCTCTCAGTGTATATACAGTGACAGACATACACCTCTCAGTGTATATACAGTGACAGACATACACCTCTCAGTGTATATACACTGACAGACATACACCTCTCAGTGTATATACACTGACAGACATACACTCAGTGTATATACACTGACAGACATACACCTCTGTGTATATACACTGACAGACATACACCTCTCAGTGTATATACACTGACAGACATACACCTCTCAGTGATATATACATGACAGACATACACCTCTCAGTGTATATACACTGACAGACATACACCTCTCAGTGTATATACACTGACAGACATACACTCTCAGTGTATATACACTGACAGACATACACCTCTCAGTGTATATACACTGACAGACATACACCCTCTCAGTGTATATACATGACAGACATACACCTCGTGTGTATATACACTGACAGACATACACCTCTCAGTGTATATACACTGACAGACATACATCTCAGTGTATACACTGACAGACATACACCTCCCAGTGTATATACACTGACAGACATACACCTCTCAGTGTATATACACTGACAGACATACACCTCTCAGTGTATATACAGTGACATACACCTGTCAGTGTATATACACTGACAGACATACACCTCTCAGTGTATATACAGTGACATACACCTGTCAGTGTATATACACTGACAGACATACACCTCTCAGTGTATATACAGTGACATACACCTGTCAGTGTATATACACTGACAGACATACACCTCTCAGTGTATATACAGTGACATACACCTGTCAGTGTATATACACTGACAGACATACACCTCTCAGTGTATATACAGTGACATACACCTGTCAGTGTATATACAGTGACAGACATACACCTCTCAGTGTATATACACTGACAGACATACACCTGTCAGTGTATATACACTGACATACACCTGTCAGTGTATATACAGTGACAGGAGGAGAGAGGCAGGAAAGCATGTCAGTGGTTCAGTGACCTTACTGTGGGAGACACCAGATGCTGTGTTCTGCCCTGGGCATGGTTCACATACCCACCACACTCTCACTCTAAGTCATTTACTGTGTATATCACCGTAAATTAATTACTTTGTAAATCACTGTAAAAAATTACTTTGTAAATCACTTCACTGTAAATCAGTAACTGTTTACATCTAAAAGCACAACTATCCTCTCTCTCTCTCTCTCTCTCTCTCTCTCTCTCTCTCTCTCTCTCTCTCTCTCTCTCTTCTCTCTCTCTCTCTCTCTCTCTCTCTCTCTCTCAACTTTCTTGAAACATCAAGTCCTCTTGACCTGGTCAAAGATTGTCAGCATTCTGACTTAGATGGTTAATGGGGTTTAAAACCTGTATACCACACGAGAGTCATTAAGTCTGGCTATAACAAAAATAATCGTTTATGTCTACCAGTACATGATACAACTTATACAGACCATAGCTGACACCAATCACATACTGCTGTATAGAAAGCCCCTTTTTATGCTGAGCATTTCCCGCAAATTAGGTCAATTTTGTCCCCAGGATGCGACCCACACCAGTCTACTAACACAATGCTAGGTGAACAATGTTTCAACTCGTACCGGAGATCGAACCACGGACCTCAGTGTGTGAGCTGAGTGCGTTAACAACCCAGCTACGGGACACCTAGTGGAGGTTTAAGTCCTGTCCACTACACGAGGGTCATCAAGGCTGCAGGTCACCTATTCACCACCAGTCAAGACTACTTAAATACCTAACAACCAGAATTAGGGTGACCCTTTCAGTGTATGTACACTGAAAAGCATTCACTTATCTTTGTGTATATGCTCTCTCTCTCTCTCTCTCTATATATATATATATATATATATATATATATATATATATATATATATATATCTGTAGCAGTAGTTGTTGTAGCAGTAATAGTGGTAGTGGAAACTGTAGAATAATATTACTGCTTATATTGACTGTAGTTGGTAGATAATAGCAGTGTAAGGAGTGGGTGAGTGTACAGTAGTGTAAGGAGTGGGTGAGTGTACAGTAGTGTAAGGAGTGGGTGAGTGTACAGTAGTGTAAGGAGTGGGTGAGTGTACAGCAGTGTAAGGAGTGGGTGAGTGAATGCACTCGTACAAGAGACGTGGCTATCATTTCAACATTCTTCGTAAGAGGTTAACTGAGTGTGTGCGCGACGGATATTGCGCAAGCCAGGCTGCTGCTGTCTTAGTGTAATACCAATATGACCAGCAACCTTCACCAACCTTTCCACAGGTAATAGCAGGGAAAGTAACCTTCAAAAATCTACACTTGGAATACTGTTCTGAAGTGAAAGTATATGACACCCTGGAAACTACCCTTCCTTTCCCTACCCTCCCTCTCGCTACCCTCCCTCTCGTTATGGTGCTCCCGCTCATTAGTCTACCCCTCTTCCTTTGACTCTATGTTAACGAAAGGTTTGGGTGTTGGTTGTTATTTTGATTAATTCAGGAATTTCTAATATAATCTTAACACCACAGGACTTCGAGAAAGCAATAGATGACATGGCCATGCACTCTGCCCCAGACCCAGACTTGTGGAACTCTGTGTTCATCAAGAACTGCAAGAAACCCCTGTCACCTGCCTTAAATATTCTATGGAGAGGGAGCGTAGACACAGGAGTCATCCCACAGTCACTAAAAACAACAAACATAGCCCCACTCCACAAAGGTGGCAGTAAAGCAATTGCAAAGAACTGCAGACCAATAGCACTAACATCCCACATCATAAAAGTCTTTGAAAGCGTTCTAAGAAGCAAGATCGCCAGGCACTTGGATACCCAACAGTTGCACAACCCAGGGCAGCACGGGTTTAGAGCGAGTCGCTCCTACCTCTCACAACTACTTCCTCTCACAACACTGGATGCTCTGGAGGAAAAACTAAATGCAGATGTATTATACACAGACTTTGCGAAAGCCTTCGACAAGTGCGATCATGGTGTAATAGCACAAAAAATGCCTGTAAAGAAATATCAGGAAAAGTTGGTAGATGGATCTATAACTTCCTAACAAATAAAACGCCAAAAGAAATATTAAACAGTGAAGTCTGAGGCAGCTACAGTGAAAAGCTGTGTTCCACAAGGCACAGTACTCGCTCCCATTCTGTTACTCATCCTCATATCTGACATAGACAGGGATGTAAGCAGCAACACCGTGTCCTTTGCTGATGATACCAGAATTTGCATGACAGTGTCATCCATTGAGAACACTGCAAGTCTCCAAGTGGACATTAACCAAGTCTTGAAATGGGTATCAGAAAACAATACGAAGTTCAATGAAGACAAGTTTCAATTACTCCACTACGGAAAACTGGAAGTAATTAAAACTGTATCAGAGTATAAAACAAATTTCAACCATACAGTAGAGCGAAAAACTAATGTGAAGGACCTGGGAGTGATAATGTCAGAGAACCTTACTTTCAAAGATCACAACAATGTCTCTACCACATCTAGGAAAATGATAGGATGGATAATGAGAACCTTCAAAACTAGGGAGGCCAAGTCCATGATGATTCTCTTCAAATCCCTTGTTCTCTCTAGGCTGGAATATTGCTGTACACTAACGGCCTCTTTCAAGGCAGGGAAAATTGGTCAATGGGAAGTCTCATGGTAATATTAATACAGTGTTCTGATTATCTGATTGGCTGATAGAAAGTTCCGAAGCTGCGACTGGCTGACTGATCAACCGTACGAACCGACTGTGAATAATATTAATGAAGATATGTGACATCAGTGAAGATCTGTGACATCAGTGAAGATCTGTGACATCAGTGAGAACACTGATGTGGGTGACTGACCTGTATAACATGTGACCTGGGTTCACCCAACCCTGACCTGCTCTCTCTCTCTCTCTCTCTCTCTCTCTCTCTCTCTCTCTCTCTCTCTCTCTCTCTCTCTCTCTCACATCGCTACTCTGGGAAAAATGTGACCCCTTGTACTCAGTGTTCATGTACAACACTACTTGTACTCTGACTACCTTCATCTACAGCACCTGCGTACCGAAATGTAGTGCCTGCGTAGCAGGCTTCCTTACTCGAATACTGAGGAACACGTGGAGAGTGTTGAGGGGGTCAACGCCCCCGCGGCCCGCTAGTTATAATACTGGAGATCGTTCAGGAAGTGGAGGGAGGACTTAAGGCAATTAGTCCCTCAGCCTTGATGGAAGGTGATCAGCCCCTTAACCTAAAGCAGAGGCAGAGGTGATATATAGCAGTTGCAGATGACATAAAAGGTGGTTGGGACCCATTTATGCCAGCAGGTCATACCAAGCCGAGCTGATCACCTTCCTTCAATACTGAGGGACTGATCACCTTCCTTCAATACTGAGGGACTGAATATCTTCCTTCAATACTGAGGGACTGATCACCTTCCTTCAATACTGAGGGACTGAATATCTTCCTTCAATACTGAGGGACTGAATATCTTCCTTCAATACTGAGGGACTGAATATCTTCCTTCATTACTGAGGGACTGATCATCTTCCTTCAATACTGAGGGACTGATCATCTTCCTTCAATACTGAGGGACTGAATATCTTCCTTCATTACTGAGGGACTGATCACCTTCCTTCAATACTGAGGGACTGATCGCCTTCCTTCAATACTGAGGGACTGATCGCCTTCCTTCAATACTGAGGGACTGATCACCTTCCTTCAATACTGAGGGACTGATCGCCTTCCTTCAATACTGAGGGACTGATCGCCTTCCTTCAATACTGAGGGACTGATCATCTTCCTTCAATACTGAGGGACTGATCACCTTCCTTCAATACTGAGGGACTGATCATCTTCCTTCAATACTGAGGGACTGATCACCTTCCTTCAATACTGAGGGACTGATCATCTTCCTTCAATACTGAGGGACTGATCACCTTCCTTCAATACTGAGGGACTGATCATCTTCCTTCAATACTGAGGACTGATCACCTTCCTTCAATACTGAGGACTGATCATCTTCCTTCAATACTGAGGGACTGATCACCTTCCTTCAATACTGAGGGACTGATCATCTTCCTTCAATACTGAGGGACTGATCACCTTCCTTCAATACTGAGGGACTGATCACCTTCCTTCAATACTGAGGGACTGATCACCTTCCTTCAATACTGAGGACTGATCACCTTCCTTCAATACTGAGGGACTGATCACCTTCCTTCAATACTGAGGGACTGATCACCTTCCTTCAATACTGAGGGACTGATCACCTTCCTTCAATACTGAGGGACTGATCATCTTCCTTCAATACTGAGGGACTGATCACCTTCCTTCAATACTGAGGGACTGATCATCTTCCTTCAATACTGAGGACTGATCACCTTCCTTCAATACTGAGGACTGATCATCTTCCTTCAATACTGAGGGACTGATCATCTTCCTTCAATACTGAGGACTGATCATCTTCCTTCAATACTGAGGACTGATCACCTTCCTTCAATACTGAGGGACTGATCATCTTCCTTCAATACTGAGGGACTGATCACCTTCCTTCAATACTGAGGACTGATCATCTTCCTTCAATACTGAGGACTGATCACCTTCCTTCAATACTCGAGGGACTGATCATCTTCCTTCAATACTGAGGGACTGATCACCTTCCTTCAATACTGAGGGACTGATCATCTTCCTTCAATACTGAGGGACTGATCATCTTCCTTCAATACTGAGGGACTGATCATCTTCCTTCAATACTGAGGGACTGATCACCTTCCTTCAATACTGAGGGACTGATCATCTTCCTTCAATACTGAGGGACTGATCACCTTCCTTCAATACTGAGGGACTGATCATCTTCCTTCAATACTGAGGGACTGATCACCTTCCTTCAATACTGAGGGACTGATCACCTTCCTTCAATACTGAGGGACTGATCACCTTCCTTCAATACTGAGGGACTGATCACCTTCCTTCAATACTGAGGGACTGATCACCTTCCTTCAATACTGAGGGACTGATCACCTTCCTTCAATACTGAGGGACTGATCACCTTCCTTCAATACTGAGGGACTGATCATCTTCCTTCAATACTGAGGGACTGATCACCTTCCTTCAATACTGAGGGACTGATTATCTTCCTTCAATACTGAGGGACTGATCACCTTCCTTCAATACTGAGGGACTGATCATCTTCCTTCAATACTGAGGGACTTATCGCCTTCCTTCAATACTGAGGGACTGATCACCTTCCTTCAACACTGAGGGACTGATCATCTTCCTTCAATACTGAGGGACTGATCGTCTTCCTTCAATACTGAGGGACTGATCATCTTCCTTCAATACTGAGGGACTGATCACCTTCCTTCAATACTGAGGGACTGATCATCTTCCTTCAATACTGAGGGACTGATCGTCTTCCTTCAATACTGAGGGACTGATCACCTTCCTTCAATACTGAGGGACTGATCACCTTCCTTCAATACTGAGGGACTGATCATCTTCCTTCAATACTGAGGGACTGATCACCTTCCTTCAATACTGAGGGACTGATCACCTTCCTTCAATACTGAGGGACTGATCACCTTCCTTCAATACTGAGGGACTGATCACCTTCCTTCAATACTGAGGGACTGATCATCTTCCTTCAATACTGAGGGACTGATCACCTTCCTTCAATACTGAGGGACTGATCACCTTCCTTCAATACTGAGGACTGATCACCTTCCTTCAATACTGAGGGACTGATCATCTTCCTTCAATACTGAGGGACTGATCACCTTCCTTCAATACTGAGGGACTGATCACCTTCCTTCAATACTGAGGGACTGATCACCTTCCTTCAATACTGAGGGACTGATCACCTTCCTTCAATACTGAGGGACTGATCACCTTAAAATTCTTCTCTAATTGTACTGTTTACAGTATTATAATCACCTCTATATTTGACTGAAGAATCCCACAGTACTGGCGAAACGTCTCGTCAACAAATATACCCAAGTGCTGCACACCCACACACACACACACACGTTTGTATATACATATATATATTTTATTTTATTTATTATCACACCGGCCGATTCCCACCAAGGCAGGGTGGCCCGAAAAAGAAAAACTTTCACCATCATTCACTCCATCACTGTCTTGCCAGAAGGGTGCTTTACACTACAGTTTTTAAACTGCAACATTAACACCCCTCCTTCAGAGTGCAGGCACTGTACTTCCCATCTCCAGGACTCAAGTCCGGCCTGCCAGTTTCCCTGAACCCCTTCATAAATGTTACTTTGCTCACACTCCAACAGCACGTCAAGTATTAAAAACCATTTGTCTCCATTCACTCCTATCAAACACGCTCACGCATGCCTGCTGGAAGTCCAAGCCCCTCGCACACAAAACCTCCTTTACCCCCTCCCTCCAACCTTTCCTAGGCTGACCCCTACCCCGCCTTCCTTCCACTACAGGCTGATACACTCTTGAAGTCATTCTGTTTCGCTCCATTCTCTCTGCATGTCCTAATCACGTCAACAACCCTTCCTCAGCCCTCTGGACAACAATTTTGACAATCCCGCACTTCCTCCTAACTTCCAAACTACGAATTCCATTATATTCACACCACACATTGCCCTCAGACATGACATCTCCACTGCCTCCAGCCTTCTCCTCGCTGCAACATATATATATATATATATATATATATATATATATATATATATATATACAAACGAAGAAGAAACATAAACATTAATAAGTCAAAAGTGTAAAGTAATTCTTGTATAGTTTACATAACACTTTTCATAACGTCTTTATTTTTACCGCCAAATGTAAGTAATTTTTCATGAGAAAATTAATATTTAGTGTTGAAGTTGTTGTGAGAGCGACCGTGACACAGTAGTTGGTGTGAGAGCGACCGTGACACAGTAGTTGTTGTGAGAGCGACCGTGACACAGTAGTTAGTGGTCGCTGGCTAGTTAACAACCTCGGTCATTTGTCATGTTATTAATGGTCATTTGTGGTTCAGTGGAGATATTTGTAGTCTATATTGAGAAAATGGGGAAGGGCGGTGGGAATTGTAGGGGGGATTTATGTAGTAGGAACGATGATTGGTGTGTGAGAGAGAGCATGTATTAACCTATTTATTTATTTATTTACTGATCTCTCTCTCTCTCTCTCTCTCTCTCTCTCTCTCTCTCTCTCTCTCTCTCTCTCTCTCCTTCTTCAAAGTTCATTTCATCCATCACATTCTCCTCGTACATGACTTCTTTATTGTAGTCACATTCCAAAATGCCTCCCTTGTCCTTCTTCTTCGTCCCGGGGAGCCTTTATTTACACGAAATGACTTCCTAGGGGCAGTTTCCAGTAGGTGCCACCAGTGTCTCTCCCTGGGCAGTAGAGACTGGTAATGACTCACTAGAGGCAGTTTCCCACCGCTGCCACCAGTAATACAACATTAGCCTCCTCACCTCTGTCCTCATAACAATCCCTGACCAAACGTACATTCACGCTGCTCATCACATTCATCACACCTGTGACGAAGTAGCTGGTACACTCAGGACTGGAGGCAGGTACACGCAAAAGACCTTGAGACTGCCATATGCAGAAGAGGTGGAGGCAAGCACAATCAGATGAGCTGGAAGCAGGTACATTCAGATGAGCTGGAAGCAGGTACATTCAGATGAGCTGGAAGCAGGGACATTCAAATGAGCTGGAAATAGGTACACGCAGAGGGGTTGGGGACTGGCACACGCAGAGGGGTTGGGGACTGGCACACGCAGAAGGGTTGGGGACTGGCACACGCAGAAGGGTTGGGGACTGGCACACGCAGAGATGGGAACTGGCACACGCTGGAAAACTGGCAAAAGGCTCTGAAGAAGAAGAATCAAATTTTTTGTTGACGTCCTTCAACTCTTCCTGGAAACAAGTGACTGAGTATGGGACTCTTGTGCCTGTCTCTGCTGCTGCTGTTATTCTGAGCCTTCCTTCTCTACTTCTTATCTTCCTCCTTCCATCCTGTTTATAGTCACTGAGTCAAGGACAAACCTTTTTCTTCCATAAAGAATAAAAGGCACAATACCGTGACTGGAACAATACACAAATAAAAATAAAAAGAATGACGACGTGTCGGTCTGCCTTTGACCATTAACTGGCCCAAGTCGGACTGAAATATTGTTCTATGGACGGGTTATTTGCGTACTCTTCCTTCCATCATGGAGTACACTTCCAGTAGCCTCGCTAGTACTACCACAGAGTACTGTCAGCAGTAGTCCAGATAACACCAGGCTGGTCAACATGTGTTCAGCGGGACAATTACTCATTGCTCTAAGAAATTATGCACAAATGTAGCACCTGGGTATCTTCTTTTGTTTCCAAGACGTTTCGCCAACCACTGGCTTGCTCAATTCAATACAGAGATGATATACAGAGACAGTAGAGGATAAGGAAATCAGTCCCTCAACTGCTCGGTACTGTATACCGATACTATAATAATACTAATACTAATAATAATAATAATAATAATAATAATAATAATAATAATAATAATAATAATAATAATAATAATAATATCTTTATGTCCACAAGTACATGTACAAAGTATATAGGCCTACATAGAAAGCCCCTGTCATGCACACAAATTTCTTGCACAGTTTTACAAGATTTCCTTTCTGTATATTTATTGTTTCATTTCCTCCCTGGATGATTCACTGTTGGTCTAAGAGAGAGAGAGAGTTGCTTTCACTCGTTCCTCTTTTAACAATGTGGAACCTTCTTTACCATCATATCCACTCCTCCTGCTCCTCTTCCTATCCACTTCCAGGTCAGTCCAGATCCTCTCCTTCTCCTCCAGAGTCTCAACCTTACCTTCATCCTGCTCTTACTACCCCTATCCTCCTCACCTTGAGCTTTTCACCTTCTTCATTCTCAGAACATCTTCCCCTCTCTCCTTTTCTCCCCTATACCCCCTTCCAGTTCCTACCCATCCCCCCCTACCCTTCCTCATTTCCAAATATATGCACCTCCTGCCCTCTGTGACCCCATCTCTCTCTCTCTCTCTCTCACCATTGTAAATCCTTTCATACCTTCGAAATGATTGTAATCATGTATACTAGTGTAAATGGTTCATTACCTTTGTAACTTGCCATGATTGTGACCAGATCTACCTGGAGTTCATTACCTTTGTAACTAGTTCAGCTATCATAACTTTGAGGCCCAGTCCCTGGACCCATTATGTACGTCTGTAATCTTTGACTACCGCCCACAGGATGGGTATGGGGTGAGTACCGCCCACAGGATGGGTATGGTGTGACTACCGCCCACAGGATGGGTATGGTGTGACTACCGCCCACAGGATGGGTATGGTGTGACTACCGCCCACAGGATGGGTATGGTGTGACTACCGCCCACAAGATGGGTATGGTGTGACTACCGCCCACAGGATGGGTATGGTGTGACTACCGCCCACAGGAAGGGTATGATGTGACTACCGCCCACAGGATGGGTATGGTGTGACTACCGCCCACAAGATGGGTATGGTGTGACTACCGCCCACAGGATGGGTATGGGGTGACTACCGCCCACAGGATGGGTATGGTGTGACTACCGCCCACAGGATGGGTATGGTGTGACTACCGCCCACAGGAAGGGTATGGTGTGACTACCGCCCACAGGATGGGTATGGTGTGACTACCGCCCACAAGATGGGTATGGTGTGACTACCGCCCACAGGATGGGTATGGGGTGACTACCGCCCACAGGATGGGTATGGTGTGACTACCGCCCACAGGATGGGTATGGGGTGACTACCGCCCACAGGATGGGTATGGTGTGACTACCGCCCACAGGATGGGTAGGGGTGACTACCGCCCACAGGATGGGTATGGTGTGACTACCGCCCACAGGATGGGTATGGGGTGACTACCGCCCACAGGATGGGTATGGTGTGACTACCGCCCACAGGATGGGTATGGTGTGACTACCGCCCACAGGATGGGTATGGTGTGACTACCGCCCACAGGATGGGTATGGTGTGACTACCGCCCACAGGATGGGTACGGGGTGCACAATAAACATATTAAACCAAACTTAACCTTCTAAAATCACCTTTAAAGTTGAACGAAACTTCAGAGGCGCGGCCAGGAGTCAAGCCTCGCCCCTGTCAACACAAGTACTGGAATACTGGCGAGAACACACTCCTTTCTAGATAAGATAAGATAAGATTTCGTTGGGATTTTTAACCCCGGGGGGTTAGCCACCCAGGATAACCCAAGAAAGTCAGTGCGTCATCGAGGACTGTCTAACTTATTTCCATTGTGGTCCTTAATCTTGTCCCCCAGGATGCGACCCACACCAGTCGACTAACACCCAGGTACCTATTTGCTGCTAGGTGAACAGGACAACAGGTGTAAGGAAACGTGTCGAAATGTTTCCACCCGCCGGGAATCGAACCCGGGCCCTCCGTGTGTGAAGCGGGAGCTTTAGCCACCATGACGGCAGCACATGATGTAGTGTATACTCATGCACACACATGAAGTGTAAACACACGCAGACATGTAGTGTAGACACGCAAATGTGTAGCGAATATACAAGCACACATGAATACACACGTGCACACATGTTAACAGGTGGTATTATATTATGCAGCGGTCTATGTATATTTCTTGAAGCACATTTCAATGTTTTTTTTACTGCGACACTTGTGGTGAGTCATGGTAGGGGAAAACTTGACTCTACAAGTGAGAAAGAGAGCGAGCGAGAGAAAGAAAGCATGGAAAGTGCCTCTGGTGCGGTGAAAGGAGCGGAGGTGACAGCGGTGATAGTGATAGCAACAGTAGGAAAATATGTTACTACAAATGCTGTAGTTGTTGTAAGGTAGTTATTACATGGTACACAATAATCAGTACAGGGTACAAGGTAACTAGTACAGGGCCTCCCACCACTGGTGATACATCTACATGTAATCGTTAATTTAGACGTCATACACAAGGCACAAGACATGAAGAAGAAGTCAGACGGGACTCCTCTACCTGGGGAGCCAAGGCCAGGTCACCGCAATATAAAAATAGTATACAATACCGACAGGTTGATAAGACACATCTGCAACACTTAGGTATCTTGATTCCGAAACGTTTCGCCTACACAGTAGGCTTCTTCTGTCCAGTACAGAAGAGGCAGCAGAAGCAGAAGAGATGTGAAGACGATGTAAACAGTCCATCACCCTTAAAGACGTAGTTTTGGGGTGATCAGTCCCCCAGCTGAGGGGCTGTGTGTACTCACCTATTTGTACTCACCTATTTGTGGTTGCAGGAGTCGAGTCCTAGCTCCTGGCCCCGCCTCTTCACCGGTTGCTACTAGGTCCTCTCTCTCCCCGCTCCATGAGCTTTATCAAACCTCGTCTTAAAACTGTGTATGGTTCCTGCCTCCACTACATCATTTTCTAGGCTATTCCACTGCCTTACAACTCTATGACTGAAGAAATACTTCCTACTATCTCTCTGACTCATTTGTGTCTTCAACTTCCAATTGTGGCCTCTTGTTTCTGTGTCCCCTCCCTGGAACATCCTGTCCTTGTCCACCTTGTCTATTCCACGCAGTATTTTATATGTCGTTATCATGTCTCCCCTGACCCTCCTGTCCTCCAGTGTCGTCAGGCCGATTTCCCTTAATCTTTCTTCATAGGACATTCCCTTAGCTCTGGAACTAACCTTGTCGCAAACCTTTGTACTTTCTCTAGTTTCTTGACGTGCTTTATCAAGTGCGGGTTCCAAACAGGTGCTGCATACTCCAGTATGGGCCTGACATACACGGTGTACAGTGTCTTGAATGATTCCTTACTAAGGTATCGGAATGCTGTTCTCAGGTTTGCCAGGCGCCCATATGCTGCAGCAGTTATCTGATTGATGTGTGCTTCCGGAGACATGCGTGTGCGTGTGTGTGTGTCTGTATGTCTGTACGCATACTAATTGAGCTGTTTTCGCAGGAGTGGTGGGGGAGTTAAGTCTCAGCTCCTGGCCCTGCCTCCTAAGCAACACTCCACCAGATTCTTGGTGCCTTGCCTGGAGGTGCAGGCAGTGTAACTGTACGGGGTTAGTAACTGTGAATCTCTGTATTCCTGGGACAACTGAAGTAACCAGGTCACACTCTAGCTTACTAGCTCTAAATAACACGAAAGGCCTAGAGTTATTATTCAACTAGAGTTTGGACAACACTAACTCTACTCCTGTTGCACTTCTTTGCTTCGTCAGCAGCTCCGCAATGTTGCAAAACCTTGCATCAGGTAGGTTGAAAGATTCTCTCATGTGTCAGCATGTGTTTCACGCATGACCCGTCATGGCCCATCATGGCCAGTCATGGCCAGTCATGGCTCATCATGGCTGTTGCAACTCTTGTAACATTGCATAGCTCCTGACGAAGCAGGAAAGTGCGAAAGGTCTAGACCTAGTGTTCCAGAGATGTGACACAGCAACAAGGGATCACAACTGGAGGCTGAAGACTCAGATAAACTACAGGGATGTTAGGAAGTATTTCTTCAGCCATAGTTGTTAGGAAGTGCAATAGTCTGGAAAGTGACGTAGAAGCAGGATCCATACATAGCTTTAAGAAGAGGTATGCTAAAGCTCATAGAGCAGGGAGAGAGTGGACCTAGTGACGACCGGTGAAGAGGCGGGGCCAAGAGCTATGAATCGACCCCTTCAACCACAATTAGGTGACTATACATACATATATATATATATATATAATATATATATATATATATATATATATATATATATATATATATATATATATATATATATATATATATATATATATATATATATAAGAACATAAGAAAGGAGGAACACTGCAGCAGGCCTGTTGGCCCATACTAGGCAGGTCCTTTACAATTCATCCCACTAACAAACATTTGACCTACCCAATTTTTCAATGCTACCCAAGATATATATATATATATATATATATATATATATATATATATATATATATATATATATATATATATATATATATATTTATATTTATATTTATTTATAGATTTTGGGTGTGTGTGTGTGTGTGTGTGTGTGTGTGTGTGTGTGTGTGTGTGTGTGTGTGTGTGTGTGTATAGACAGATATGTGCGTGTAAATTTATCATATACCGTGGTTGGAACAATTCACTACTGACCCCCAATACCGTGGCTGGAACAATTCACAACAGACCCACAATACCGTGGCTGGAACAATTCACAACAAACCCACAATACAGTGGCCGCAACAATTCACAACAGACCCACAATACCGTGGCTGGAACAATTCACAACAAACCCACAATACCGCGTCTTGAATATTGCACAACTAACGCACAATACTGTGGCTGGAACAACTTCCAACCCACGATTTCGTGACTGGAATCATTCACAAATGATCCACGATATCGTGACTGGAACAGTTCAAGACTGATCTACAATACCGTAGCTTCAACACATCTGAACTTCGCTTGGGAGAGATGTCTTGGAGCGACGTTTTTATCCATCGAATTGTTAATAATGGCTCAGAACGGACCGAAACATCGTCTAAGAAACCACAACCCTGTTAATGCTGGGTCAGGAAATCTATCGACAAGGGATTAAGAACAAAGAGTCACAATACCATGACTGGAACAATACACAAATAACCCGTACATAGGAGAGAGAAGATTATGGCGACGTGTTGCTCAAACTTGGACAATTTAAGTCCCACTTAAGGGATTAAGGTAAACTATCAATGTATATACACCGAGAGTTTACTGATACACTTCTCCGGGTATATATATTCTGTGTAAAGTAAGGTGATGTGATCTCTTACCAATCACCACGAAGACGGCCCAAGACACCATCGCTCTTCCCTGTCCAGCTGACGCCACAAGACAGTTGCTCCTGCACTTCCGTTGGGCTTTATATACTTGCGTGGCCTTCCAGCGCGCCTGCGCAGAATTACCCTTTGATTGCACCTTTGTACTCGCCTAGAGGCGCTTGCACATGTCGAGTCATACATCCTGGCAATATTTCTTAGTTACTGCCAGCTTTGCAGATTTCTTGATCCCTGGAACTAGATCGTACCTACTCTTAAAGCCTTGTAGGGTTCATATGGGCTCTCTACCTGCCATCTTCGAACCCTGACTCACTATCCTCGAGGTTCAAACAGCTTGAACCTAGTTTCTCTATCCAGTCTTCTGAGTATTTTGTATGTCGTGATTATATTTCTTAGGTCTTTCTATTTCTACGTTTGTTAGGGTTGGATTCCTTTATTTTATTATCATTATTATTATTATTATTATCATTATTATTATTATTATTATTATTATTATTATTATTATTATTATTATTATTATTATTATTATTCCCTTCATGTACGCAGTTTTAGTGACAAATTACAGTTGTAATTTGACTTTTGATTCAGCGCCAAGACTTTGCTTTTCTTTCTTCTTCTTCTTCTTCTACTTCTTCTTCTTCTTCTTCTTCTTCTTCTTCTTCTTCTTCTTCTTCTTCTTCTTCTTCTTCTTCTTCTTCTTCTTAACTTCATAAACCTCTGGTCACGATTTGTGATTTTTTTTATAGACTGTTATTGTATTGAGAGCTGACACTTTCTCCCAGTTACTGGGAGGGAAAGTGGCAGGGAGGAGTGGGAGGAAGGTGGGAGGGAAGGAGGGGAGGGAAAGGTGGCAGGGGAAGAGGTCAGGGAAAGGTGGGAGGGGAAGGTGGCAGGGGAGGGTGGGAGAGGAAGGTGGGAGGGAAGGTGGGAGTGGAAAGTGGGCAGGGAGGGTGGGGAGGGGAAGGTGGGAGGAGGGAAGGGTGGGAGGGAAGGTGGGAGGGAAGGTGGGAGGGAAGGGGTGGGAGGGAAGGGGGTGGGAGGGGAAGGTGGCAGGGAAGGGATGGGAGGGAAGGTGGGAGGGAAGGTGGGAGGGAAGGTGGGAGGGAAGGTGGGAGGGAAGGTGGGAGGGAAGTTGGGAGGGAAGGTGGGAGGGAAGGTGGGAGGGATAATAACAATACCAGTACATGATACAACTTATACAGACCATAGTTCACATCAGTGACATACTACTATATAGAAAGTCACTTGTTTATACTGAGCATTTCCCGCAAATTAGGTCAATATTGTCCCCAGGATGCGACCCACACAAGTTCACTAACAACCAGGTACCTATTTTACTGCTAGGTGAACATGGACAACAGGTGTCTTAAGGAAACACGTCCTAATGTTCCCACCCGTACCGGGGATTGATCCATGGACCTCAGTGTGTGAGCTGAGTGCCCTACCAACCCAACTACGGAACACCTAATGGAAGATTTGTAGAAAGGGAAGGAGAGAAAGATAGAGAGAGCGAGATAGAGCTAGAGAGAGAGAGAGAGAGAGAGAGAGAGAGAGAGAGAGAGAGAGAGAGAGAGAGAGAGAGAGAGAGAGAGAGAGAGAGAGAGAGAGAGAGAGAGAGAGAGAGAGAGAGAGAGAGAGAGAGAGAGAGAGAGAGAGAGAGAGAGAGAGAGAGAGAGAGAGAGAGAGAGAGAGAAAGAGAGAGAGAGAGAGAGATAGAGAGAGAGAGAGAGAGAGAGAGAGAGAGAGAGAGAGAGAGAGAGAGAGAGAGAGAGAGAGAGAGAGAGAGAGAGAGAGAGAGAGACAGACAGACAGACAGACAGACAGACACACACACACACACACACACACACACACACACACACACACACACACACACACACACACACACACACACACACACACACACACACACACACACACACACACACACACACACACACACACACACACACACACACACACACACACACACACACACACACACACACACACACACACAGGGTGACGAACAAAGACAAGATAAGAATCTGTCATTGAGAACAAACGCAACACCAGATAGAACAACAGAAAACAAAACAAAAGAACAGAGAGAACAACAGAACGAACAGTAGAAATAATAGCAAAAATAATAACATCATAATTAAGAACGTAATACCTACCCCCAGGAGACAGGAGCTGCGACCCGACCCCTGCAACCACAAATAGGTGAGCACAGTTCATGAGCACCAGTCACCTGTTGTCTACCAGTTTATGAGCACCAGTCACCTGTTGTCTACCAGTTTATGAGCGCCAGTCACCTGTTGTCTACCAGTTTATGAGTACCAGTCACCTGTTGTCTACCAGTTTATGAGCGCCAGTCACCTGTTGTCTACCAGTTTATGAGTACCAGTCACCTGTTGTCTACCAGTTTATGAGCGCCAGTCACCTGTTGTCTACCAGTTTATGAGCGCCAGTCAACTGTTGTCTACCAGTTTATGAGCGCCAGTCACCTGTTGTCTACCAGTTTATGAGCGCCAGTCACCTGTTGTCTACCAGTTTATGAGCACCAATCACCTGTTGTCTACCAGTTTATGAGCACCAGTCACCTGTTGTCTACCAGTTTATGAGCACCAGTCACCTGTTGTCTACCAGTTTATGAGCACCAGTCATCTGTTGTCTACCAGTTTATGAGCACCAGTCACCTGTTGTCTACCAGTTTATGAGTGCCAGTCACCTGTTGTCTACCAGTTTATGAGCACCAGTCACCTGTTGTCTACCAGTTTATGAGCACCAGTCACCTGTTGTCTACCAGTTTATGAGCGCCAGTCAACTGTTGTCTACCAGTTTATGAGTGCCAGTCAACTGTTGTCTACCTGTTTATGAGCACCAGTCACCTGTTGTCTACCAGTTTATGAGCACCAGTCACCTGTTGTCTACCAGTTTATAAGCGCCAGTCAACTGTTGTTTACCTGTTTATGAGCACCAGTCACCTGTTGTCTACCAGTTTATGAGCGCCAGTCACCTGTTGTCTACCAGTTTATGAGCGCCAGTCAAATGTTGTCTACCAGTTTATGAGCACCAGTCACCTGTTGTCTACCAGTTTATGAGCGCCAGTCACCTGTTATCTACCAGTTTATGAGCGCCAGTCACCTGTTGTCTAGAAGTTTATGAGCGCCAGTCACCTGCTGTCTACCGATTTATGAGCACCAGTCACCTGTTGTCTACCAGTTTATGAGCACCAGTCATCTGTTGTCTACCAGTTTATGAGCACCAGTCATCTGTTGTCTACCAGTTTATGAGCACCAGTCACCTATTGTCTACCAGTTTATGAGCACCAGTCATCTGTTATCTACCAGTTTATGAGCGCCAGTCACCTGTTGTCTACCAGTTTATGAGCACCAGTCACCTGTTGTCTACCAGTTTATGAGCACCAGTCACCTGTTGTCTACCAGTTTATGAGCACCAGTCACCTGTTGCTTACCAGTTTATGCGCACCAGTCATCTGTTGTCTACCAGTTTATGAGCACCAGTCACCTGTTGTCTACCAGTTTATGAGCACCAGTCACCTGTTGTCTACCAGTTTATGAGCACCAGTCATCTGTTGTCTACCAGTTTATGAGCGCCAGTCACCTGTTGTCTACCAGTTTATGAGCACCAGTCACCTGTTGTCTACCAGTTTATGAGCACCAGTCACCTGTTGTCTACCAGTTTATGAGCACCAGTCACCTGTTGTTTACCAGTTTATGTGCACCAGTCATCTGTTGTCTACCAGTTTATGAGCACCAGTCACCTGTTGTCTACCAGTTTATGAGCACCAGTCACCTGTTGTCTACCAGTTTATGAGCACCAGTCATCTGTTGTCTACCAGTTTATGAGCACCAGTCACCTGTTGTCTACCAGTTTATGAGCACCAGTCATCTGTTGTCTGCCAGTTTATGAGTGCCAGTCACCTGTTATTTACCAGTTTATGAGCACTAGTCACCTGTTGTCTACCAGTTTATGAGCGCCAGTCACCTGTTGTCTACCAGTTTATGAGCACCAGTCATCTGTTGTCTACCAGTTTATGAGCGCCAATCACCTGTTGTCTACCAGTTTATGAGCACCAGTCACCTGTTGTCTACCAGTTTATGAGCACCAGTCACCTGTTGTCTACCAGTTTATAAGCGCCAGTCAACTCTTGTTTACCTGTTTATGAGCACCAGTCACCTGTTGTCTACCAGTTTATGAGCGCCAGTCACCTGTTGTCTACCAGTTTATGAGAGCCAGTCAAATGTTGTCTACCAGTTTATGAGCACCAGTCACCTGTTGTCTACCAGTTTATGAGCGCCAGTCACCTGTTATCTACCAGTTTATGAGCGCCAGTCACCTGTTGTCTAGAAGTTTATGAGCGCCAGTCACCTGCTGTCTACCGATTTATGAGCACCAGTCACCTGTTGTCTACCAGTTTATGAGCACCAGTCATCTGTTGTCTACCAGTTTATGAGCACCAGTCATCTGTTGTCTACCAGTTTATGAGCACCAGTCACCTGTTGTCTACCAGTTTATGAGCACCAGTCATCTGTTGTCTACCAGTTTATGAGCGCCAGTCACCTGTTGTCTACCAGTTTATGAGCACCAGTCACCTGTTGTCTACCAGTTTATGAGCACCAGTCACCTGTTGTCTACCAGTTTATGAGCACCAGTCACCTGTTGCTTACCAGTTTATGCGCACCAGTCATCTGTTGTCTACCAGTTTATGAGCACCAGTCACCTGTTGTCTACCAGTTTATGAGCACCAGTCACCTGTTGTCTACCAGTTTATGAGCACCAGTCATCTGTTGTCTACCAGTTTATGAGCGCCAGTCACCTGTTGTCTACCAGTTTATGAGCACCAGTCACCTGTTGTCTACCAGTTTATGAGCACCAGTCACCTGTTGTCTACCAGTTTATGAGCACCAGTCACCTGTTGTTTACCAGTTTATGTGCACCAGTCATCTGTTGTCTACCAGTTTATGAGCACCAGTCACCTGTTGTCTACCAGTTTATGAGCACCAGTCACCTGTTGTCTACCAGTTTATGAGCACCAGTCATCTGTTGTCTACCAGTTTATGAGCACCAGTCACCTGTTGTCTACCAGTTTATGAGCACCAGTCATCTGTTGTCTACCAGTTTATGAGTGCCAGTCACCTGTTGTTTACCAGTTTATGAGCACTAGTCACCTGTTGTCTACCAGTTTATGAGCGCCAGTCACCTGTTGTCTACCAGTTTATGAGCACCAGTCATCTGTTGTCTACCAGTTTATGAGCGCCAATCACCTGTTGTCTACCAGTTTATGAGCACCAGTCACCTGTTGTCTACCAGTTTATGAGCACCAGTCACCTGTTGTCTACCAGGTTATGAGCACCAGTCACCTGTTGTCTACCAATTTATGAGCACCAGTCACCTGTTGTCTACCAGTTTATGAGCGCCAGTCACCTGTTGTCTACCAGTTTATGAGCACCAGTCATCTGTTGTCTACCAGTTTATGAGCACCAGTCATCTGTTGTCTACCAGTTTATGAGCGCCAGTCACCTGTTGTCTACCAGTTTATGAGCACCAGTCACCTGTTGTCTACCAGTTTATGAGCACCAGTCACCTGTTGTCTACCAGTTTATGAGCGACAGTCACCTGTTGTCTACCAGTTTATGAGCACCAGTCATCTGTTGTCTACCAGTTTATGAGCACCAGTCACCTGTTGTCTACCAGTTTATGAGCACCAGTCATCTGTTGTCTACCAGTTTATGAGTGCCAGTCACCTGTTGTTTACCAGTTTATGAGCACTAGTCACCTGTTGTCTACCAGTTTATGAGCGCCAGTCACCTGTCGTCTACCAGTTTATCAGCACCAGTCATCTGTTGTCTACCAGTTTATGAGCGCCAGTCACCTGTTGTCTACCAGTTTATGAGCACCAGTCACCTGTTGTCTACCAGTTTATGAGCACCAGTTACCTGTTGTCTACCAATTTATGAGCACCAGTTACCTGTTGTCTACCAGTTTATGAGTGCCAGTCACCTGTTGTCTACCAGTTTATGAGCACCAGTCACCTGTCGTCTACTAGTTTATGACCGCCAGTCACCTGTTGTCTACCAGTTTATGAGCGCCAGTCACCTGTCGTCTACTAGTTTATGAGCGCCAGTCACCTGTTGTCTACCAGTTTATGAGCGCCAGTCACCTGTCGTCTACTAGTTTTTGAGCGCCAGTCACCTGTTGTCTACCAGTTTATGAGCGCCAGTCACCTGTTGTCTACCAGTTTATGAGCGCCAGTCACCTGTCGTCTACTAGTTTATGAGCGCCAGTCACCTGTTGTCTACTAGTTTATGAGCGCCAGTCACCTGTTGCCTACCAGTTTATGAGCGCCAGTCACCTGTTGTTTACCAGTTTATGAGCGCCAGTCACCTGTTATCTCCCAGTTTATGAGCGCCAGTCACCTGTTGTCTACCAGTTTATGAGCACCAGTCACCTGTTGTCTACCAGTTTATGAGCGCCAGTCACCTGTTGTCTACCAGTTTATGAGCACCAGTCATCTGTTGTCTACCAGTTTATGAGCGCCAGTCACCTGTTGTCTACCAGTTTATGAGCACCAGTCACCTGTTGTCTACCAGTTTATGAGCGCCAGTCACCTGTTGTCTACCAGTTTATGAGCGCCAGTCACCTGTTATCTACCAGTTTATGAGCGCCAGTCACCTGTTGTCTACCAGTTTATGAGCGCCAGTCACCTGTTATCTACCAGTTTATGAGCGCCAGTCACCTGTTGTTTACCAGTTTATGAGCACCAGTCACCTGTTGTCTACTAGTTTATGAGCGCCAGTCACATGTTGTCTACCAGTTTATGAGCGCCAGTCACCTGTTATCTACCAGTTTATGAGCGCCAGTCACCTGTTGTTTACCAGTTTATGAGCACCAGTCACCTGTTATCTACCAGTTTATGAGCGCCAGTCACCTGTCGTCTACTAGTTTATGAGCACCAGTCACCTGTTGTTTACCAGTTTATGAGCGCCAGTCACCTGTTGTCTACTAGTTTATGAGCGCCAGTCACCTGTTTTCTACCAGTTTATGAGCGCCAGTCACCTGTTGTCTACTAGTTTATGAGCGCCAGTCACCTGTTTTCTACCAGTTTATGAGCACCAGTCACCTGTTGTCTAAGAGTTTATGAGCGATAGTCACCTGTTGTCTACCAATTTATGAGCACCAGTCGCCTGTTGTCTACCAGTTTATGAGCACCAGTCACCTGTTGTTTACCAGTTTATGAGCGCCAGTCACCTGTTGTCTACTAGTTTATGAGCGCCAGTCACCTGTCGTCAACTAGTTTATGAGCGCCAGTCACCTGTTGTCTACTAGTTTATGAGCGCCAGTCACCTGTCGTCAACTAGTTTATGAGCGCCAGTCACCTGTCGTCTACTAGTTTATGAGCACCAGTCACACGTTGTCTACTAGTTTATGAGCGCCAGTCACCTGTTGTCTACCAGTTTATGAGCGCCAGTCATCTGTTGTCTACCAGTTTATGAGCACCATCACCTGTTGTCTACCAGTTTATGAGCACCAGTCACCTGTTGTCTACCAGTTTATGAGTTTCAGTCACCTGTTGTCTACCAGTTTATGAGCGCCAGTCACCTGTTGTCTACCAGTTTATGAGTGCCAGTCACCTGTTGTCTACCAGTTTATGAGCACCAGTCACCTGTTGTCTACCAGTTTATGAGCGCCAGTCACCTGTTGTCTACCAGTTTATGAGCACCAGTCACCTGTTGTCTACCAGTTTATGAGCACCAGTCACGTGTTGTCTACCAGTTTATGAGCGCCAGTCACCAGTTGGTGTTGCCGAGGCAGCAAACGCACCTGGCGATTTATTGTCTTAACTCTCATTATTGTTCCTGCTGTCATTATTGTCTTCTGCAAGTCATCCGTCAACTTTATCCTCGTTTTACGTTGTTCGTTTTGTTAAGCGATTAACAGCGTCAATTTCTGAACGTTTTAAGGTTTAAATAATAAGATATTATAAGGACACAAACTGAAATAATTCACTGACTTTTTTCTGGGTTATCCTGGTAGGTAATTTACCCTTTGTAAGATAATTGTACTTATGTCTACCTGTGTCTAAATAAACTTACTAGACTAGGTTACTTTAGGGGAGAATAAATCTGATTTTGTTAGGTTTGGTTGGAATAAATTTAGTTTTGTTAGGTTACAACAAATCTTAATATAACTAATAGAATCTTGCGTAACTTTACGCTATTTTAGCATTTAGGTATCTGCTGTCCCTGTTCTCCTAGTAGTAAATAGGTACCTGGGTGCTGGTCTCCTTACACCTGCTACATATGTTCACCTAAAATTCAATAGGTACCTGGGTGTTAATTTCCTTACACATGTTCACCCAGCAGTCAATAGGTACCTGGGTGTTAATTTCCTTACATATGTTCACCCAGCAGTCATTAGGTACCTGGGTGTTAATTTCCTTACCACTCACTGCTTTACACGTTCACCTAGCAATTATTATTATTATAATCAAAAAGAAGCGCTAAGCCACAAGGGCTATACAGCGCTGCAGGGTAGGGAAGGAAGTGAGGGTATTGCATGGAAAAAGGGAGGAGGGATGATCAGTAGGTTACAGAAAACAGCGGGGCAGGGGATAGTACGGGGGTAGAGGGTAGCAAGAGATTGAATTAGAAAGGGCTGAAGGTATCAGAATTTGTAAAGTAAGTCAGTTGTTGTCAAAGAGTCAATGAGAGAGTCCGGATGAAAGGTTGGTCCATCAGCGAGAAGGGAAGGTAAAAAGAGAACAGCGGAGCGAAGACGACGACGGAGGTAAATTCTGCGTGCTCGTTGATAAAGTGGGCAGTCCAACAGAATGAGGCTGACTGATAATGGAGCTTGGCAATTCTCACAGAGAGGAGCAGGGCGCCTCTCCATGAGATATCCATGAGTAAGACGAGTATGGCCAATGCGAAGACGGGAGAGAGTAGTCTCCCAACCTCAACACTGGTGATAAGAAGACGGCCAGTAACCTATACTTGGTTTAATAGATTGAAGTTTGTTGCCGAGCATAGTAGACCAACGGTGTTGCCAATGGGTGTGAAGGTGGGAAGATATTGCAGCAAAATAGTCTGTAAATGGAATACCTCTATATGAAACTGGTAGGTCATGTACTGCTGACCGCGCAGCAGTGTCTGCCTGTTCATTGCCCTGTACGTCAACATGACCAGGGACCCAACAAAAAACAATATCTTTATGCTTGGTAAAGATGCGGCATAGCCAAAGTTGGATACAGAGGACTAAGGGGTGAGGTGCATCAAATTTCTGTATAGCCTGTAAAGCACTAAGGGAGTCTGAGACAACCACAAATGATGACACAGGCATAGATGCAATACGGATAAGTGCTGCAAGGATGGCATACAATTCAGCAGTAAAAATACTAGCCGAAGATAGTAAATGCCCTCATACGACGCTGTCCGGAAACACTGCTGCAAATCCTATGCCGTCAGAAGACTTAGAGCCATCTGTGTACACAGCAATGGCATGAGAATGAGAGTGAAAGTGGTCAAGAAAAAGAGAGCGGGAAGCGACCGTAGACAGTTGGGCTTTCGAGCAAGGAAGAGAGAAAGAACAGACTCGAACAGCTGGAACTTCCCAGGGGGGTAGGGAAAAGTGAGATGCTACATGAACATAGAAAGGTGGTAATTGAAGAGAAGACAAGAGTGAATGAAGGCGAAGAGAGAAGGGACGGAGTAAACAGGGGCGGCAAACAAATAAAGAATGTCTACTAATATCAGTGACCATTCTATAAATGGAAGGATTGCGGAGATCATGAGAGCGTACATAGTAGCGCAGGCAATGGGCATCATGGCGATCGGATAAGGGTGGAACATTCGCTTCTACATATAGGCTCTCGACAGGGGAAGAGCGAAAAGCACCAAGGCATAAACGTAATCCTTGGTGATGAATGGGGTTAAGGCTAGAGAGAGTAGCAGGAGATGCCGCTGAATAGATCTGGTCACCATAATCAAGTTTCGATAAAATAAGGGTGGAATGTAGGCGAAGGAGGGTTCGACGATCAGCTCCCCATGAAATATGAGCAAGGGTTTTAAGAAGGTTCAGCCGGCTGTGACAAGTTGCCTTCAGAGAGGTAATGTGAGGTTTCCAGGATAACCTACGATCAAAGAGGAGGCCCAGAAACTTGACTGTATCACGTTCAGGGATACGGGAGCCATAGAGGTACAAAGGATGATCGGAGATGACAGAGCATCTAGTGAAAGTAATTTGGTGGGTTTTAGTACTGGAAAATTTAAACCCACGTGTGGTGGCCCAATTGGAAACACGGTCGACCGCATGCTGGAGAGAAACTGTAATGAGGTGACAGTCAGCGCCTGCACAGGCAATAGCAAAGTCATCAACATAGAGTGATGACCAAATATTTGATGGAAGACTAGAGGCCAAATCATTAATAGCAAGGAGAAAAGGTGTTGTG
This sequence comes from Cherax quadricarinatus, assembly GCF_038502225.1. Taxonomy (NCBI): domain Eukaryota; kingdom Metazoa; phylum Arthropoda; class Malacostraca; order Decapoda; family Parastacidae; genus Cherax; species Cherax quadricarinatus. The sequence continues at coordinate 3,938,267 of NC_091296.1, read as the reverse complement.
CTCAGAACACATCCCTGGGGGACACCTTCAGCTTGGATAAAGTCCGGGGAGAGCACATTATTAACCCGAACACAGAAATGCCTGTCAGTTAAAAAGTTCTTAAGGAAGGATGGTAGATTGCCTTGAAGGCCTAAGGAGTGGGCTTGGGCTAAAATATTATACCTCCAAGTTGTGTCATATGCCTTCTCAAGGTCAAAAAATATGGCAATAACTGAGTGGTTATTCGCAAAGGCATTACGAACATACGTATCCAAGCGTAGTAAGGGGTCTATGGTAGAACGTCCCTTATGAAAGCCATATTGACGAGTGGAGAGACTGTTGTGTGTCTCTAAATACCACACTAATCGTCTATTTACTAGGCGTTCCATCACTTTGCAAACTGCACTGGTAAGAGCAATGGGACGATAGTGGGAGGTTTCATGTCCCGTAGTGCCTGGTTTGCGGAAAGGGAGAACAATGGCGGATTTCCACAGCTGTGGAAGAACTCCTTGTGACCAAATAAGATTGTAAAGGCATAATAGGACTGCAAGCGCTGACTGATGTAAATGTTGTAGCATACGAATATGAATGTCGTCGGGCCCAGCTGCCGATGATCGGCAAGCTGAGAGTGTTGCCTCCAGTTCTTGAAGTGTAAAAGGCACATTATACTGTTCTTCTCTGAGAGAAGAAAAGTCCAAGGGTGTTAACTCTCTGGCAGACTTTGAGGAAAGAAATGAGGGGCATAGATGGAGTCCCTGAGAAATACGGACCAGATGATTGCCAATTTCATTGGCAACATCTAGTGGGTTTGCTATTTCAACACCGGCAACCTGCAGAACAGGAGCCGGGTCAAGAGAATATTTACCACTCAGTTTTCGTACTTTTTTCCAGACTGCACTCATAGAGGAAGCAGAGGTGATGGTGGAGACATAATCTCGCCAGCAAGTGCATTTAGCGTCACGGATGACACGGCAAGTGATCGCACGCTTCTGCTTAAAATCAAGAAGTCTCTCCGTGGTTCTATTGTACCGGTACCTGCCCCATGCAGCGTGTTTCAAACGTACTGCACGAGCACAAGCAGGAGATCACCAAGGCACGCATTTCTGAGAATGCCTTCCCGAAGTTTGGAGTATAGAATGAGAAGCTGTGGTTAAAATGGAGGACGAGAAGAGGTGTAAAAGCTCATCGATGGAGGACGAAGAAGGAACCTCTCTAAAAACAGTTAGGTGTGAGTAAAGGTTCCAATTTGCCTGATCAAATTGCAAGCGTGGGATGCGAAGAGGTGGTGAATATGAAGGGGAAGTAAGAATGATTGGGAAATGATCGCTGTCATGTAAGTCCGGGAGAACAGACCAAGTGAAGTCTAATGCGGCGGAGGAAGAGCAGACTGAGAGATCGATGCAAGAGAGAGTGTGAGTCCGAGGATCAAAATGGGTGTGAGTACCTGTATTTAAAACATGGTGGGGGTGGGTGGCAAGAAAAGCCTCTAACTGAATGCCACAGGAATCACAGTGAGACCCCCCCAGAGGAAATGGTGGGCATTAAAATCACCAAGTAACAGAATCGGTGGCGGTAATGACGAAACAAGAAAGGCAATATCCAGAATAGATAATGCCCAAGAAGGAGAGAGATATAAAGAACAGAGCGTATACCACCTATGCAAGTGGATACAGGCTGCTGTGTAATGCAGCGAAGTACAAACAAATAGCTGATGCTACGGAATATCAGTGAGTAGAAGAAGGGCACTTTCATTAAAGGTCCCATCAGGAAAAGGATCTGAAGAATACAATAAATTATAGCCTGAGATGGGAGAGATAACAGCAGAGTGTAATTTTGTTTCCTGTAAGCAAACACCAACAGGGGAAAACTGGGAGAGTAACATCTGAAGCTCACCCTGATTACCCCTGAGGCCGCGTATATTCCACTGTAAATAGGCCATGATTGGCAATGATAAAGATACCTGAAATCCGCAGGTAAGGGTTCCTATGGACTAGAGGGGTTAGAAAAGTCCACATGCAGAGGCAGTGGAAAACGTTCAAGCAGTGAAGGAACGGTGCGCTGTGAAGAAAGGAGTTGCGCAGATGGAGCAGAGGAGAGAGAAGGAGTGGAGGGTGGATCAGTGTCCATTGATGGTTTGGTCTCTGCAATATATTCAGAGATTGCTTCAAGTGTTTCGGAATTCAGAGACGTCGTATGGGAGACAATATTGGAAATGGTAGGGGGAGGATGAGTAAAGATTGGAACTGTATTGGACTCTACCAAGGTAGGGGGGGGCGAAAGGGTGGAGGGAACTGGAGAAGCATGGAAGGGGACAGAAGAGGCAGAAACCTGGGAGGTGGCAGAAGAGGAAGAAACTTGGGAGGGAACAGGGGAGGAAGGTACAGTACGAGGAGGAGGGTGAACCTCTACACTTGTAACAGAGCCAGTGAGAGGGGAGAACCAGGTACAGAGACAGGGAAGGTAAAATGAGGAGGTGGAAGATGGGTAGGAGGTGTTAACGGACCTTTTTTTGACTTTGAGAAGTAGAGGGACGATTGGGAGGAGGTGTCATACGAGATCTCGTCGCTACTGAGGCTTGTGAGAGAGAACACGAAGAAGCGAGATCAGACTGAGGCGTTGAAGTAGGGACGTCTGAGCCGAGGACAGCAAAAGAATTAGATATAGGAGTGACTATGGGAGAGGTAACCACAGAGGTGGGTGCAGAAGATGGGATACCAGAAGTGAGGGGATGTTTTGAAACACGGGAATAAGAAACACGAGGTAGTCTCCCTTGAAGGCGGAGATGAGAAACTGCCATGGCATAAGGGAGACCTTCTGCCTCTTTGAGGTAACGGATTTCCCGCTCGTTTAAGTAGACTTAACAATGGCAAGAGTACGAAGGGTGAGCCTCATGACAATTGAGGCAAGAGGGAGGTCGATTGCAAGACATATTAGAATGGTCATTGGCACCACAGACTGGGCATTCGGCGATAGATCTGCAATATTTCGCTGGATGGCCAAATCGCCAGCAATTTCTACACTGTTGCGGTGTAGGGATCACCTTTCGAACTTGTAACCGATGTCCTGCTACATAAACTGAGGATGGGAGTTCACGGCTGTCAAAAGTTAAACGAGCCAAATTGCTAGGGTATTGTCTCCGCCCACGGGCAGGAAGAACGTAAGTGTCTAACTTGAGGATTGGGAGATCTTGGAGTTCCAGCTGTTCAAGAATGTCAGTGCCACATGTCTGGAAATTTTGTTGAACTATGGTATGGGGTAGAATGACGGTGCCACTACAAGAATTGAGGGAATGATGTTTTTCAATAGTGACAGGAACAGTATCGATATGGGAAAGACGAGAAAGCTCATGAGCCTGGGTAGCATTCTGTACGGTGATGATGCGCATACCGCTCTTAAGAGCATGAAAAGAAATATCTTTACCAACATGGCGTAGGAGTGCCTTGCCAATACTGTGGTCAGAAAGATAGGCAGTAGAGGAAGTCGGTCGTAAAGTGAAGAATTTAGTCCATTGTGCAGTCTGAAACTGAGTGTGGAAAGGTAGTGAAGGACGTGTCGATTTTTTCTGAGAAGAACGAGAAGGTGGAGAAGTATCATCAGCAGGTAATTGTCATTGGCGTTTAGGCGTGGGACCAGAGTTGGTCCGACGTGGAACAGGTCGGCGATTCGAAAATTGCCGCACCGTAGAGGGAGAGGCCGGAAGCATAGTCAGAGGAGAGCGAAGGTCAGATAAATCGATGGAGTCAGTCGAGGGCTCAGTACCTGAAGCGGGTGAGGAAACAGCACCGGCAAGAGGTACAGAGGCATGAGGAGTGTCCGAAGAGTGGTCCAAAGACGAGGCGTGGTCAGAACGGGATGCGGTATCAAGAAGGGGCCTGGGGGTAGCAGGTTCATGGACTAGGGCTGCCATGGTTAGGTTACTTCTTTCTTTTTGTTTTTAAGAAAAAAAAGAAAGAAGAAAAGAAAATAAAAATAAAAAAAGAATAAAAAAAGGGGTGACCGGGGAGGGATAGTTCCTAGGAGGAATGAAAGGGCCAGAAATCTCCCTCCGCACCCAAGAGGGCCTCAGCACCGCAAGTAGAGCAGATGCAGCATGGAACCCATGCCATACCCTACCCATCATGCCAGTAAACCGGCAATCCGGGATAGTAACCTCACATCTGCCGAGCTACCTCGGTGGACAAAAGAGAGGGCGGCCGGAAATCCACCACAAAGCATACCTCCTTCAGCCACCACCCCCGGAATCCGAAAGGTGGCTTCCAGAGATACACCCGTCGCCCGAGAGACACCCAAAGCCACCCTCCGGGATACCGGAGAGGGATCAGGACATCCCCAGGTAACCCAGATTCCACGGCAAACTATGCCACCGCCAAGAACCTCAACGGAATGGGATGGACCCCGGTACCCTTTCCCCTACCTAGGAACTAGCGTGCCTGTGGAAAAAAAAAAAAAAAAAACAAAGGCCAAAAAGGAAGGGCAAAAGGAAGGGGTGGGGAGGAGGAGGAGGAAAGGAAAAAGGGGAGGATGGAGGATGGGGAGGATGGGATAGGGAACGGGGGATTGGGGGGTAATTAGGTTCGGTTCACCTAGCAATAAATAGGCACCTATGTGTTAGTCTCCTAAGTACAAACATCATAGAGTATGTACTCAGTATGAATACAACCCACAAGTTGTCTATGCTGGGTTACCCTGGGTTGATAACCCTATTGTTACCTCCTTCAATTTCCTCATTGCGTAGCTGACTGTAACCTTGGTGGTGTGAGGTCTGTCTCCCAGACAAGACCAACCTCTCTTTTTGTTAAACTCAAGTGGGAACACCAGCAGTGTGTTGCTACAATATTCTATGTTATAGTTACATTGTGGGAACACCAGCAGTGTGTTACTATACTATTCTATGTGATAGTTACATTGTGGGAACTCCAGCAGTGTGTTGTTAGTAAGTAAGTAAGTAAGTTTATTCAGGTATACACAAATACAGTTACATAGAATTATCATACATAGCAGCATATGTGTAGAGAACCTAGGATAACCCAAAAAAGTCAGACAGAGTGACTTATTTCCATTGGGGTCCTTTTACCTTATTATTATAATATAAAGGTTATAATATTTTCTTATTATTCTACAATGAAGATAACATCTTATTTTTTTTTTTTTTTTATTATCACACTGGCCGATTCCCACCAAGGCAGGGTGGCCCGAAAAAGAAAAACTTTCACCATCATTCACTCCATCACTGTCTTGCCAGAAGGGTGCTTTACACTACAGTTTTTAAACTGCAACATTAACACCCCTCCTTCAGAGTGCAGGCACTGTACTTCCCATCTCCAGGACTCAAGTCCGGCCTGCCGGTTTCCCTGAATCCCTTCATAAATGTTACTTTGCTCACACTCCAACAGCACGTCAAGTATTAAAAACCATTTGTCTCCATTCACTCCTATCAAACACGCTCACGCATGCCTGCTGGAAGTCCAAGCCCCTCGCACACAAAACCTCCTTTACCCCCTCCCTCCAACCCTTCCTAGGCCGACCCCTACCCCACCTTCCTTCCACTACAGACTGATACACTCTTGAAGTTATTCTGTTTCGCTCCATTCTCTCTACATGTCCGAACCACCTCAACAACCCTTCCTCAGCCCTCTGGACAACAGTTTTGGTAATCCCGCACCTCCTCCTAACTTCCAAACTACGAATTCTCTGCATTATATTCACACCACACATTGCCCTCAGACATGACATCTCCACTGCCTCCAGCCTTCTCCTCGCTGCAACATTCATCACCCATGCTTCACACCCATATAAGAGCGTTGGTAAAACTATACTCTCATACATTCCCCTCTTTGCCTCCAAGGACAAAGTTCTCTGTCTCCACAGACTCCTAAGTGCACCACTCACTCTTTTTCCCTCATCAATTCTATGATTCACCTCATCTTTCATAGACCCATCCGCTGACACGTCCACTCCCAAATATCTGAATACGTTCACCTCCTCCATACTCTCTCCCTCCAATCTGATATTCAATCTTTCATCACCTAATCTTTTTGTTATCCTCATAACCTTACTCTTTCCTGTATTCACCTTTAATTTTCTTCTTTTGCACACCCTACCAAATTCATCCACCAATCTCTGCAGCTTCTCTTCAGAATCTCCCAAGAGCACAGTGTCATCAGCAAAGAGCAGCTGTGACAACTCCCACTTTGTGTGTGATTCTTTATCTTTTAACTCCACGCCTCTTGCCAAGACCCTCGCATTTACTTCTCTTACAACCCCATCTATAAATATATTAAACAACCACGGTGACATCACACATCCTTGTCTAAGGCCTACTTTTACTGGGAAAAAATTTCCCTCTTTTCTACATACTCTAACTTGAGCCTCACTATCCTCGTAAAAACTCTTCACTGCTTTCAGTAACCTACCTCCTACACCATACACTTGCAACATCTGCCACATTGCCCCCCTATCCACCCTGTCATACGCCTTTTCCAAATCCATAAATGCCACAAAGACCTCTTTAGCCTTATCTAAATACTGTTCACTTATATGTTTCACTGTAAACACCTGGTCCACACACCCCCTACCTTTCCTAAAGCCTCCTTGTTCATCTGCTATCCTATTCTCCGTCTTACTCTTAATTCTTTCAATTATAACTCTACCATACACTTTACCAGGTACACTCAACAGACTTATCCCCCTATAATTTTTGCACTCTCTTTTATCCCCTTTGCCTTTATACAAAGGAACTATGCATGCTCTCTGCCAATCCCTAGGTACCTTACCCTCTTCCATACATTTATTAAATAATTGCACCAACCACTCCAAAACTATATCCCCACCTGCTTTTAACATTTCTATCTTTATCCCATCAATCCCGGCTGCCTTACCCCCTTTCATTTTACCTACTGCCTCACGAACTTCCCCCACACTCACAACTGGCTCTTCCTCACTCCTACAAGATGTTATTCCTCCTTGCCCTATACACGAAATCACAGCTTCCCTATCTTCATCAACATTTAACAATTCCTCAAAATATTCCCTCCATCTTCCCAATACCTCTAACTCTCCATTTAATAACTCTCCTCTCCTATTTTTAACTGACAAATCCATTTGTTCTCTAGGCTTCCTTAACTTGTTAATCTCACTCCAAAAAGACTATCTACTACACCAAGGTCATTAAGACTATCTGCAATACGAGGGTCATTACTAGGAATATGGTAAAATTTACACGTATGTTAGCTAAAAAATAGAAAATCATTCCCCTCCCTTTCTGTAGCTACATTCATCAGACACCTTTTGGCACTCTTCTTGAACTGGTTCATGCTATGACTGGCTTTGACATGTGCGGGCAGTCTGTTCCATTCCTTTATTGCTGTACAATAAAAGGTGTTTGAAGCCTGGCCACTGACTGTGGGTACTACAAAGTTGTGCTCTCTCCCCCTAGTACTATGATTGCTTTGGTTCCCAACCTTGACAAAATTGACAGCAAGATATTCTGGACATTGTTTGTGAGCAATTTTATAAACATGATTTAGCTTCAGTTGTTTTACTCTGTCTTCAACATTCAGCATATCCAACTGCTGTAATTCATCCTGGCCTACATGTTCTCTTGGTCCCAGCCCCAGGATGAATCTTACGATTTTGTTCTGGGTGATTTGCAATCTATCTTTCAGTTTTTTTGTCAAGGCAGAGTACCAAGAAGAGCAAGCGTAATCCATATGGCATTGTATAAGGGCTAGACATAGGGTCCTGCGAGCCTCAGTAGGTAGACACTGTGCTTGTCTATACAGGAACTTCAGTCTGGCATTCGCTTTCTTTACTACACTGTTCCCTATCAATTCTCCTGACATGCATGGGTCAAAGGGGATTCCCAAATATTTTACTGATGAAACCAAAGTGATGGGCTCCCCATTACATTGAACATTAAAATTATTTACCCTATTATTTTACACTATTCTATATGATAATTACATTGTGGGAACACCAGCAGTGTGTTGCTACACTATGCTATGTGATAGTTACATTGTCGGAACACCAGCAGTGTGTTGCTACACTATTCTATATGATTGTGGGAACACCAACAGTGTGTTGCTACTCTATTCTATGTGATAGTTACATTGTGGGAACACCAGCAGTGTTGCTACACTATTCTATGTGATAGTTACATTGTGAGAACACCAGCAGTGTGTTGGTACACCATGCTAATGATAGTTACATTGTGGTAACACCAGCAGTATGTTGCTACACTATTCTATGTGATAGTTACATTGTGGGAACAAAAGCTATATTTCCCTGCCATATTACATCATGCGGGATGGGTGACATACATAGAGTAATGTAATGTGTCAGCCTGAGCTGGGAGACTTCAGTAGTGTCAACCTGAAGTGGGAGACTTCAGTAGTGTCAGCCTAAAGTGGAAGACTTCAGTAGTGTCAGCCTAAAGTGAGAGACTTCAGTAGTGTCAGCCTAAAGTGGGAGACTTCAGTAGTATCAGCCTAAAGTGGGAGACTTCAGTAGTGTTAGCCTAAAGTGGGAGACTTCAGTAGTGTCAGCCTAAAGTGGGAGACTTCAGTAGTGTCAGCCTAAAGTGGGAGACTTCAGTAGTGTCAGCCTAAAGTGGGAGACTTCAGTAGTGTCAGCCTAAAGTGGGAGACTTCAGTAGTGTCAGCCTAAAGTGGGAGACTTCAGTAGTGTCAGCCTAAAGTGGGAGACTTAAGTAGTGGCAGCCTAAAGTGGGAAACTTAAGTAGTGTCAGCCTAAAGTGGGAGACTTCAGTAGTGTCAGCCTAAAGTGGGAGACTTCAGTAGTGTCAGCCTAAAGTGGGAGACTTCAGTAGTGTCAACCTAAAGTGGGAGACTTCAGTAGTGTCAGCCTAAAGTGGGAGACTTCAGTAGTGTCAGCTGACTCCCCCTCCAACTCCACTCCCTTCAAAGGATTCACCCATGATAACTCAGGTATGATTATTCCTGACAATATCAAGGACTACATCGTTGCTCTAGAAAATGAAATCAAAGATATCAAAGCAACACTCGAGCGACGAGAATCCAAGATAACCAACCTCGAGAATAAGATCCAAAACCTTGAAGAGAAGATTACATCGGGAAGTGTTGACACAGAAAATACTCTAAAAGCAGCTATAGCCAGTCACACTGAGCAAATAACAACAATAAATATGAAGGTTGAAGAAGCAATCAAGGACTGGAATCAGAACATGCACACTCGACTAAATGAATACCTTGATTTCCAAGACGACAAAACTGAACAAGATAAGTTGTCTGATGCAGTTATAATAAACAGTCCACACATTCCTAGTGACATAACACAAGCACAGTGCAAAGAAACTGCTATCAGGATAATACAGAACCACATACAAGTCATCGTGCAAAACAATGAAATCAAAGAAACACGTTTGCTAGGAAAACCAGGAAGTAAACACAGTATAATGATCCGACTTCATTCATACGATAAAAGAAAGGACTTAATTAAATCAGCAATTACAATGAAAAATGGAGTGTACATAAATGAGTGTCTAACAAAAAAAACGTCAAAACCTTCTGTTCAGGCTGAGAAAACTTAAACAGGAAAACAAAATACATCAGTGTTTCACGCGAGATGGGAAAATACTAGTAAGGAAAACATCAACAGGACAACAATATACTATCTCAAATGAACACGATTTCTCTACCTTCCTTAGAAAAGCTGACATTTTTGTAACAGATTAGATAAGTGCCCTTAATACATATATACGTGTGGTGCATATAGTGTACGTTACTATTATATTGTACATTATTATTTTTATTATTTTTCATCACTAGCTAATGAAATACCTCCAATACTCTATACTTCTTTCTTACTACTATAAATTGCTCATAATTTTAAATTACAAGTCAAATCTTACTCCAAATTAATAATATTCATTATTCTTACTTGTCCATTTAATTTTGTTTATCACTACTTGTTTTTTAGTCACTTTTTATTGTGTATGCAATTAGTGTATATTCCAATTACTTTTTTGCAAGTACCAAAACTATCTTTTGCTAGCTAGTACCAACTACCTCATTTTTTTTACTTTTATTGTGCAATAAACTGCTCAATTTATTTAATATTACAAATCAGATCTTACTCCTAAACCAATATTATTTCATAGTGACCACCTGTCCATTTAACTTTGTTTACCATTACTTAATTTTAGTCCCTCATATATTTTCTCCTTTATTTTAGCTTTATATAACTACCCTAGTTTATACATTCACAATTGTTAAAATAATCAAGGTGCTATTCTCAGGTGCTAAAGTAGAATAAGTTCACAACTTTGCCATTATATTCCAAAACTACCTTAGCTCATTATTTTACATTTGTTAAATAATTCAGGTGCTATTTTTTAGCTTAAGACTATTTACTTTGTTTTATACTTAATTCTAACTATAGATTCACTACAAATCTTATGATTACAAGCATTGATCCTGATACCAACCTCTTATTTAATGACTTAAATGATTCAAACAGTTACTGTAATTACTACACTGCAGAACAATCAAAGGCACTTCTCAGTGCCAACAACAACATAACTATTTTTAACTACAATATCAGATCTTTAAGCAAGCATTACGATGACCTCATAGCATTACTAAATTCCTTACATGCCAATATGTCCATCATTACACTAACTGAAACCTGGCTAAAGCCTGATAGTACAGATGTCTATGCCATTCCTGGTTACACAGCCATACACAACTGTAGGCCAGACCAACAAGGGGGTGGCACAGCCATATACTACTCAGACCAACTAGAATGTATCACTAATACTTGCACAAGGGATGAACATGGGGAATATATAATAGCCAAATTCAAATCCAAATACCTACAAAAACCTCTCACATTGATAAACATTTACAGAGTTCCACAGTCAAACATTAGCCAATTTAGTCAAAACCTAGGAAGTATGATAACTGATGCACGCATGAACAAAGATCACTTACTACTCTCAGGTGACTTCATATAAATCTCCTGCAAGACCAGGACCCACACGTTACTGAATTCACAAACACAATGAGTAACTGTATGTTGCTACCAACAGTAACAAAACCTACAAGAGTTACAGAGACTAGTGTTTCCCTACTTGACCACATCTGGACCAACACCATATCCCCTTTAAAATCAGGCATAATTACAGATAATACCACAGACCACTACCCTACTTTTCTCATAACAACTCTTGGTAAATTACCCCAAGACACTACTAAAGTCACCTTCAGACTTCACAATGAGGCAGCCATTAATAACTTCACAACAGCAGTAGCAAACATTGACTGGCACACTGAGCTAGAAATCTATACAGATATTGACGAATGTATTAATAATTTTCTAAAAAAGACCCAATACCTCTATAACAAGCACTGCCCTAAAAAAACTAAACAGATGACAGCTAAGAGACTGAACAGTCCCTGGTTAACACCCAGCATTCTCAAATCCATAAATACAAAACACCAATATGAAAAACAGTACAGAATGGGTCACATAACCAGAGACCAAACAAAACGTTACTCGTCAATCCTAACCAGCCTGATAAGAAGGGCAAAAAAATTGTATTATGAGAACAGATTATCCAACTTACGAGGTGATATAAAAAAGACCTGGAAAACCCTATCAGAAATTCTAGGAACAAAAAAGATATCACGAAATAGCGAAATAAAATTAGCAAAATCAGATGAACCCCAACTCCCACCAACAGAAACAGCAAACAGACTCAATGACTTCTTCTCCACTATAGGACAAAACCTTGCCAATAAAATCCCAAGCTCAGATACCCCACCAAATGACTACCTCACTGGCAACTACCCGAACACACTGTTCCTAGCTCCGACTAACCCATACGAAGTCTCCCTTATTATCAACACGCTAAAAAACAAGGCAGGAGATTTAAATACCTTACCACCCTTTATATACAAAAAAGTGTCACAAGTGCTATCACCAATCATTGCAACACTCTTTAACAAATCCATTGAATCCTCCACCTTCCCCACAGTACTCAAAATAGCAAGGGTCACCCCGATCCACAAAGGAGGAGACCAAACAGAGTTGAATAACTATAGGCCAATATCCAACTTACACCCTCTCTCAAAAATCTTCGAAAAATTAATTCATAAACGAATCTACTCCTACCTTATCTCCCAAAACATACTCAACCCCTGCCAATTTGGATTCAGGCCAAATAAAAATACTAATGATGCTATTATACACATGCTAGAACATATATACACTGCAATAGAGAAAAAAGAAGTCCCACTGGGGATCTTCATTGACTTACGTAAAGCTTTTGATACAGTTAACCATGACTTGCTCCACGTAAAATTGTCACACTATGGTATAAGAGGGCACTCCCTCAACTACCTCAAGTCATACCTCAGCAACAGAAGCCAATATGTGTATGCAAATGGGGCAAACTCTTCTGCACAACCAATTACAGTTGGTGTCCCACAGGGAAGTGTCCTTGGCCCTCTTCTCTTTCTCCTATACATAAATGACCTACCAAATGCTTCGCAATTACTCAAACCCACACTATTTGCAGATGACACTACATACGTCTTCTCCCACCCGAGCCCAGTCACGCTAGCCAATACTGTAAATACAGAATTACAGAAAATATCTACCTGGATGAGGACTAACAAACTTACACTAAACATTGACAAAACCTACTTCATTCAGTTTGGTAACAGAGCTACAGATGTCCCTCTTAACATAATGATAAACGGATCACCTATCACAAAGCTAACAGAGGGAAAATTCTTAGGAATCCACCTTGATAATAGACTCAAATTTCATACACATATACAACAAATTTCTAAGAAAATTTCCAAGACTGTAGGCATACTATCGAAGATACGGTACTATGCTCCACAGTCAGCCCTCCTGGCCCTATATCACTCTCTTATTTACCCCTATCTCACCTATGGAATTTGTGCATGGGGCTCAACAACAAGTAACCATCTCAGACCACTAATTACCCAACAAAAGGCTGCAGTTAGAATGATAACAAATTCTCACTATAGGCAGCACACTCCACCAATATTCAATACACTAAACCTATTCACCATACAAAACATTCATACTTATTACTGCACCTATTACATACATAGAACACTTAACTCTGATATTAACCCTCCCCTCAAACATCTCCTTGCCAACCTCAACAGAACACATGACCATAACACAAGGCACAGATCACTCTTTGATGTTCCTCGTGTCCATCTCACACTATGCAAAAACTCAATGCACATAAAAGGCCCTAAAATCTGGAACTCATTACCTGTAAATATAAAAGAAACACTACCTGTTTATAAATTCAAGTCTCTTCTCAAAGATCACTTACTCACCCAAAACCAAATAAATACTGAATAACTGAACCTTATAAATTGTATATCTTAAATGTTTCTCACAATTATATCACATAAATGTTAAACCTAAAACCCAATCTAACTTTATTATTTTTTAAATACACTACCTAACAGAATACTCCATTCTACTGAATGTACAACAATGCATACAACCATATGACCTGTCTTTGTAATACTCACTTGTGCTTTATAGTAATCTGTTTACATTAAAGTTTTATCACCGATGTCATCATTGCTTAGTTCATCTTAAGTTAATTTTAAGCCAGCCCGTAATGCTATGCATAGTATAAGTGGCTTTGGCATACTGCTCTTTTCTGTATTTTTTGTACCTCTGTATGTGTGCACAAATTTTTAAATAAATAAATAAATAAAAGTGGGAGACTTCGGTAGTGTCAGCCTAAAGTGGGAGACTTCAGTAGGACAATAAGGATACGTGGATCTTCAAGTATTCCATTCAAGGTTCATCAGCTACGACAGCTTCAAAGATCATCTTCCAGCAGTTACCATTACCTGGGTATTACCATCTCTCAGGGTGACTCGTTGGAGTCATCCTGAGAGACAGGTTAGGTTAGGTTATGTAGATCATGTCACCACTCAACATGACAGATGGCAACACTGGTGAACCTGTTCATCACGTCACTCAAAACCGGATCAAAAATTCCTTGTTTTTTTTCGCTGCTGAGTAGTAGTAATGAGGCTGTTTATATTTTTTATCAATGACGTTTTTAACGCACCCCAGCGACGTTATAGACGTTATTTAGTGAACTAAGAGTGCACATTACTACCCCGGCATATACTTAGTATCCTTGGCAGGAAGAAAAATTTGATTTTGACCTCTGTAAAATGCAAATATTGCCCGCCAAAAACACGTCTGACAGCATTTTAAAAACACAATTAATATTAATGATTGGAGAGTGAATTTATATAACGTCAAGATGAGGACTAGATGACCTTGATGACTTTAAATATGTTCACTGGATTCACACACAAACACACCCAGCGAAGAGGCGGGGCCAGGGGCTGTGAATCGACCCCTGCAGCCACAAATAGGTGGGTACAAATGTGGAAATAAGCGCAAGGTTATGAAAGTTGGGGACGTACCAAAAACACCATAGAGTACAGGATCTTGGGGTGACTATCATACCGAGCATATCCCCTGAGGCGAACATCAACTGAATAATTACTGCAGCAAATTCACGTCTGGAAAAATCTAAGAATAGCTTTTCGACACCAAGTAAGGAGTCATTCATGACACTGTACAAGTGTACGTCAGGCCCATAGTGGAGTATGCAGCACCAGTATGGAACCCACACCTGGTCAAGCATATTAAAAGAAAAATAGAGAAATTGCAGAGGTGTGCAACAAGACTAGTCCCAGAGTTAAGTGACATATCCTATGAGGCGAGGTCACTTGGCAACGCACTTGCCTCACATACTGAGTGTGCGGGGTTCAATCCCCGGCACTGGTGGAAATGTTGGGCATGTTTTCTTACACCTGCTGTCCCTGTTCACCTAGCAGTAAGTAGGAGGTACCTGGATGTTAATCACCTTACACATGTTGTCCCTGTTCACCTAGCACTAAGTACGTACTTGGGTGTTAGTTAAGATAAGATTTCGTTCGGATTTTTAACCCCGGAGGGTTAGCCACCCAGGATAACCCAAGAAAGTCAGTGCGTCATCGAGGACTGTCTAACTTATTTCCATTGGGGTCCTTAATCTTGTCCCCCAGGATGCGACCCACACCAGTCGACTAACACCCAGGTACCTATTTGCTGCTAGGTGAACAGGACAACAGGTGTAAGGAAACGTGTCGAAATGTTTCCACCCGCCGGGAATCGAACCCGGGCCCTCCGTGTGTGAAGCGGGAGCTTTAGCCACCAGGCCACCGGGCCACTTAGCCAGGCCACCGGGCCTGATGTCCTTTTTCACCTAGCAGTCAGTAGGTACCTGGATGTTTGTTTCCTTACGCCTGCTGCTCCTGTTGTGGTGCTATTGGAACTAGCACAAGACCTAGAAGTGCTAGAGTAACTAGCACAAGACCTAGAAGTGCTAGAGTAACTAGCACAAGACCTAGAAGTGC